>NC_081554.1:19039819-19082319 GCF_963082655.1 Stomoxys calcitrans | reverse complement strand
TAGGTTATCAAATTCGTTTTCTAATCTCAAATACCTTTCATTTGAGCCACATATTGGCATGGTCGAAAAATCTGTTCCCTTTGGGGGTGTTTTGGGAAAGCGGTGATGCCCTAAATACATGATTTTGGATATCAAATTCGTATTCTTCTCCCGAATACTTTTATTTGAGCCCCATATTGCGATGGGCACTAACAAATTGCTGTTTGTTGGATATTTTGGGAAAGGAGTAGACCCCCAGAAAATTGGTCCCGAAAATGGGTATCTATTCTTGCTCTGTCCCCCCCATTTCATTTAAGCTCCACATTGACATGGTCGGTAAATATGCCCGATTTAGAGGTGTTTTGGAGATTGGAGTGGTCCCCCAAAACACTCAGCCCGAAAAATATATCAGCAACGTGCTCTATTCTCATATATCTGTACATCATTTATTTGAACCCCGTATTGCCAATGCCCTCAAAATTGGATAGCAAATTCGTTTTCTAATCTCATTTAAAATCCTTATTGCAAAAGTCAGCAAATATGTCCGGTTTGGGGTATTGGCCCTAAAAACTATAAATATTTATTTCCACTCTCTTTAAGACCCAAATTGTCTTGGTGAGCAAATAAGTCCTATTTAAGGGTTGTTATGGTGGTGGGACGTCCACTAGACAGTTGGCCCTACGATACGTTTTCTTATCCTAAATACCTATCATTGGAGTCCCATATTGTCGTGATTGGTCTAAATAAATGTTTGGTAGGTTTTGGGGTGGGGCAGCCCCCCTATGTACCCCATCCGAAATTTGGATACCACATTTTTATTTTTAGGGTACTATATGAGAGCACACAAAATTTCGCTTAAATCGCACCACCCATCTCTGAGATCTGGCGTTTCCGAAATTAGGGTAAGGGGGAGGGTCCGCCCCCCTTCAGATATCAAAAAATGTAGTACCCTATTTTCACCACGGGATCATTATGCACCATCTGTGAAAATTTCAAGAAAATCGGTTCAGCCGTTTCTGAGTCAATAAGGAACACACAAACATACAAACAAATAAACAAACCTACAAACTTACAAACAAACACAAATTGATTTTTATATATAAGAAAGAGAACACCAAAAGCCGATTATTGTCTTAGGTGTATGTCCATAGTGGCATGGGGTGGATTTCCCAGAATTTTTGTCTTAAGTGAAAATTTCACCGAAATTCATTATAATTTTCTTTTTAGTCATACTCATCTTATTGCAACACTTGTGTTCGCTTCTTACATGCTGCATTGTCTGCAGCTTGGATTAATTTCTAACTCAACATTGTCTCACATTTCTTTCCTAAGAAAAGTGAGAACACTTTCTGAATTTTATATTTGAATGTTTTTTTCGTCCTTTCTCATACACGGCTGCAGTAAACATGTTTTCTAATCCATTGTTTTCCAAAAGTCCTTTGGAAAAACTTCCTATTTTTCTAGATGCCGCCTTCTGCACAACATTACAAACAGTAAGCGATAGAGAGAGAGAGAGAGATGGAGATGGAGAGAGAAAAATAACAAAACAGCAAAATAATATTGTTACATTATTTCTATTCATTTTAATTAAAGGAGATTAAGTGCATAAAAATCTAACAAAGCGAGAGAAAAAACGTTAAGGCAAAAACTGGAGCTGAAGCGCATATGGATTTAAGTAAACACAATGAATGAATGAGGAGCAGACGTGCCTTGCAAAGCCGGTGAAAACATGGAGTGATGGAGTAGCGAGATGCTACGAAAAGTAAACAGAATTGGATAATGTTGCCAGCATCTATGAGATATCTCGTAAAGGCACAGTGGGTGAAAATGGTCAAAAATTAGTATTTTTTCAATTAAAATGCAAATGCAATTTTTGTCCATGAACATTCCACTAAGGAACAGGGGCAAACTTCTCACATATCAATGGGAGCAGTCCGATTCAACTTTAAGCTCGATGATAAGGGGCCTCCTTTTTATAGCCGAGTTCGAACGGCGTACCGCAGTGCTACACCTCTTTGGAGAGAAGTTTTACATGGCATAGTACCTCACAAATATTGCCAGCATTAGGAGGGAAAACCAGCGCTGAATATTTCTTCCCCAATTAAAAAACTTAAATTTGAATTCATTAAAAAAAATTCAAAATTTCTTCAAAAATAACGAAAAAGAAAATCTAAATTTCTATATGAAAACTTTAAATCGGCTGAATCTCCTAAACTATGCGTTCTGAGGGAAAATGGTCCTTCATTCGTGACCCCGTCAAAAAATGCTTATTAATATGGCAAAGTTTTTCTTCCTGACTGATAGATGGCTATGGCTATATTGTCTTTGACTAATGATTTGATCTACTGTATGAAGCCACTGTGCCTGGCTATAATTTATTTTTGTACCTTTACTACTTTATCGCCGTATTTACACGTTGAACAAACAAAAGGAATAAACAGGGGCTTTGCGTTTAAACTCCACTTGTTCTCTAAAACTCAAACACATTTATAAAACACGCACTGCACACACACACACATGTATAGACAATACACACTATTACAGGGCCATATTAATGTACAAACAAAGTTCTGGTGCTGTAAGTTTCATCTACACATGTAGCCATACAAAGGCTCTCGAACAGCCATTCACATACACAACTCTTGCATTGTTTGATGGTGACACACATTGACTGCGTCATTCACACAGACGCACGCTCTGATACAAAGGCAGAAAAACCTTTTAAGCGTTGAGAGTATCAAGTGTGAGCGAAATAAATACAAAAGCATTAGAGTTCGACGGCGACGAGCATAAGTGGCAAAGGTAAAGCTACACAGAAAAAAAAACAAAACAAAACTCGGTTTCAATGACTAAATTAATTGATCTAATTAATTTTTTAATTGAAACTGTTTCATTCGCGAAGATGATAATATCAATCAGCGTTTTTGAAAAAGTAATCGACAGTTAAAACTAGTAAAAAAGCATTAAGTTCGGCCGGGCCGAACTTTGAATACCCACCACCTCGGGTATATATGTAAACCACTTTCGTCACAATTCGATGAAAATTGGATAACTTATGCATCCAAATTCGGCATGGACTTTGAGTGGTCTAATAAATAAAAGTAACTGTTGAATTTTGTATTTCGAATTTCAACAAAATCGGGTAATAAATAAAGCTTTTATGAGCTTCAGACCCTTAAGCGGCATATCGGTCTATATGACAGCTATATCTAAATACAGTCCTATTTTAACTATATTTGGGTCGGATGGCGGGTGGCGGGATAAAATATATATGGGCTTTAGACCCTCTATCGGGAGATCGGTCTATATGGCAGATATAATTAAATATAGTCCGATCCAAACCATATTTGGTGCGGATGTCGGGAGACCTAAAACTACCAACTGTTTCAAATTTCAGCGAAATCGGGTAATAAATACTAATTATGGGCTTCAGACCCTTTATCGGCAGATCGGTCTATAGGGGAGTTATATCTAAATATAGTCCGATCTGAACCATATTTGGGTCCTATATTAGGAGGCCTAAAACTGCTCATTGTTTCAAATTTCAGCGAAATCGTTTAAAAAAATTAAGCTTTTATGGGCTTCAGACCCTTTATCGGCAGAACGGTTTATATGGCAGTTATATCTAAATATAGTCCGATCTGAACTATATATGGGTCGGATGGTGGTAGGCCTCAAAATAATCACTGTTTTAAATTCTAGCGAAATCGGGTAAAAAATAAAGCTGTTATGGGCTTTAGACCTTTTATCGGCAGATCGGTCTATATAACAGCTATATCTAAATATAGTCCGATCTGAACCATATTTAGGTTCGATGTTGAGAGGCCTGAAACTACTCACTGTTTCAAATTTCAGCGAAATCGTTTAAAAAATAAAGCTTTTATGTGCAATAGACCCTTTATCGGGAAATCGGTCTATATAGCAGCTATATCCAAATATGGACCGATTTGGCCGGTTCAAGAGCTTAATCAGCGTGCATCAAAAAGACGTTTCTGTGCTAAATTTCAGCTCAATATCTCAATTTTTAAAGCCTGTAGAGTGATTACAACAGATGGACGGACAGATGGACAGACCGATGGACGGATAGAAAGACAGATACACGGACATCGTTAAATCGTCTTAGAATTTTACGACGACCCGAAATACATATACTTTGTAGGGTCGGAAATTGATATTTCGATGTGTTGCAAACGGAATGACTAAATGAATATACCCCCTATTCTTCGGTGGTGGGTATAAAAATGTTTGAAACTTTCAATTAATTTTTTAATTGATCAATTAAAAAATGATTGAAATTCCAATGAATTTGTATGTTTGGTACACCGATGTTAACCTCCTGGAACATGAACCCGTATAACAAACAAGTAAAAGCGTGCTAAGTTCGGCCGGGCCGAATCATGAGTACCCACCACCATGGATTCTGCTAAAAATGTTTACTTTTGACTCAGGAAGTCATATCGGGATATCGGCACTTAGGGTTGCCTATACCAACATATTGACCGATTCGGGAAAACGCTTGGCCTTGATGTTGTTAATCATAATATAGGTTTTTGGGCCAAATTTCAGCCAAATCGGATAAAAATTAAGGCTTCCAGGAGCTCAAGAAGTCAAATCCGGGGATGGGTTTATATGGTGGCTATATCTGTTTATTGACCGATTTGGGTCATACTTGGCATGGATGTTGGAAGTCATAACTCAAGTCTATCTTCCAACTTTCAGCTAAAATTGGATGAAAATGTAGGCTTCTAAGGGCTAAAGAAATCAAATCCAGGGAGCGGTTTGTATGGGAGCTATACCTGTTTATAGACCCATTATGATCATACTTGGCATGAATATTGGAAATTATAATTCAAGACTTTCATTCTAAATTTCATGGGGGCCATATCCAAATCTGAACCGATATGTCCCATTTTCATTCCCCAACAACATACATCATTAAGAAGTATCTGTGCAAAATTTCAAGCGGCTAGCTTTAGCGTGATTTCGACAAACGGAAGGGCGATCAGGAATTGAGGTGTTACAAACGGAATGACTAGATTAGTGTACCCCCATCCTATGGTCGTGAGTATAAAAATCATAGTGAAATAAACAAGTAAAAGCTTGCTAAATTCGGCCGGGCTGAATATTATATACCCTTCATCATGGATCGCATTTGTCAAGTTCTGTTTGTAACTACCCGAAATATTTATGATCGTCGCGACATTTTATGTCGATCTAGCCATGTCCGTCCGTCTGTCCGTCCGTCTATCCGACGACGAGTAAAGCTAGCCGCTTAAAATTTTGCACAAATACTTCTTATTAGTGTAGGTTGGTTGGTATTGTAAATGGGTCATATCGGTCCATGTTTTGATATAGCTGCCATATAAACCGATCTTTGGTCTTGACTTCTTGAGCCTCTAGAGTGGGCAATTATTTTCCGATTGGAATGAAATTTTGCACGACGTGTTTTGTTATGATATACAACAACTATGCGAAGTATGGTTCAAATCGGTCCATATCCTGATATAGCTGCCATAAAAATCGATCTTGGGTCTTGACTTCTTGAGCCTCTAGAGTGGGCAATTATTTTCCGATTGGAATGAAATTTTGCACGACGTGTTTTGTTATGATATCCAACAACTATGCGAAGTATGGTTCAAATCGGTCCATAACCTGATATAGTTGCCATATAAACCGATCTTGGGTCTTGACTTTTTAGCCTTCTTGAGCCTCTAGAGTGGGCAATTATTTTCCGATTGGAATGAAATTTTGCACGACGTGTTTTGTTATGATATCCAACAACTATGCGAAGTATGGTTCAAATCGGTCCATAACCTGATATAGTTGCCATATAAACCGATCTTGGGTCTTGACTTTTTAGCCTTCTTGAGCCTCTAGAGTGGGCAATTATTTTCCGATTGGAATGAAATTTTGCACGACGTGTTTTGTTATGATATCCAACAACTATGCGAAGTATGGTTCAAATCGGTCCATAACCTGATATAGCTGCCATATAAACCGATCTTGGGTCTTGACTTTTTCAGCCTCTATAGTGCGCAATTCTTATTCGATTGGAATGAAATTTTGCACGACGTGTTTTGTTATAATTTACAAGAACTGTGCTAAGTATGGTTCAAAACGGTTCATAACCTGATATAGCTGCCATATAAACCGATATTGGATCTTGATTTCTTGAGCCTCTAGAGGTCGCAATTATTATCCGATTTGCTTGAAATTTTGTACGACGGATTCTCTCATGACCATCAATATACGTGTTTATTATGGTCTGAATCGATACAGCTCCCATAAAAATCGATCTCTCTATTTTACTTCTTGAGCCCCCAAAGGGCGCAATTCTTATTCGAATTGGCTGACATTTTATACAAGTCACCAACATATAATTTAATTGTGGTCTAAACCGGAGCATATATTGATATCGCTCTAATAGCAGAGCAAATCTTTTCTTATATACTTTTTTGCCCAAGAAGAGATGGCGGGAAAGAACTTGACAAATGCGTTCCAATGACAGGACATAATGACAGGTTTTTTTTGGTGGCAATTACACGACTTCCCTGGTATACATGTTTCTGTGCATCTGTTGGAAGTTGTTTTGATGGCTTCGAACGCTAAACAACGGCGACGGATCTCGCTGTTGCTCCGTGTGCCCACATTTAGTTCCAATGAAATTTTTAATTGGAAATTTTCTTGTGATTTTTTTTCTGTGTATAGTAGGATTGGGTTTTTCCGACTCTCTATCTATCTGTCAGTGCTCTAACAGTTTTGCCAAAAATATATAAACACGTAACATATTTAATCCTTGTTAATAATTAGCTGCTGTTATCCTTGCAAACGTGTTTGGCAAAAAAAAGGAGAGCCAACAGCATTCAAACGCATAACAAAGCCAAGTAACTGAAGTTAAGTTCGCTTTGTCCCATACTTCAGTGGTAGTACAGCTTTAATTATTAAAAGAATCCTTGCACACCACAATAACGATGAAGAACGATGCCAAACCTTGTTGTTGGTTGTTTCGCCAGAGAAAACGTAGCAAAACTTTTAAAATATTAAGAGGGATTTTGTTCTGAGAAGTTGAGAGAAATACAATTTTCGACAATAAATACAAACACCCACTCCAAGTGTTCACTTCAAATAAAGGTAAACTGCAGTTTTCCAGCTTCAAAGGGCAGGCAATGCCAATTTTCACATTTTCACCATCCTTGCAATGCAACAGTTGCAAAAGCTTGTGTTAAAACAACAACATTGTTGCCTTACTATATAACCAGAATAATGCCATAAGCCTTGTACCAAATAAAGCAAAAGAAGAATGGAAAATTGTTTTACTCTTTGCAACATAGTCCTGTGCAAGGATAACACAGGTAATCAACTTTAATTTAAAGAAGAAAATTGTATTAAGAAGTTCATAAATTACAAATGAACCGAAATAAGAAAGAAAACTAAGAAAAACAACCTAAGGG
Organism: Stomoxys calcitrans; assembly: GCF_963082655.1. NCBI lineage: Eukaryota > Metazoa > Arthropoda > Insecta > Diptera > Muscidae > Stomoxys > Stomoxys calcitrans. The sequence continues at coordinate 19,074,889 of NC_081554.1, read as the reverse complement.
GGGGAAAGAGAGAGAGTGAAAGGATGGAAATGTAAGTAAGGCCCGGGAAAATAAAAACAAAGAATTCAATGACCAGCCACAAATTGTTTTACAAACTTCTTTCCTATGGCCAAGTGACCATGAGGATGGAGCAAACAAACAAATATCGAATGGCTGAATGAATTTGCCAAAAGGATGAAGCCATAAACTGCAGATTTTCGTATAAAGCTGGATATTTTAATTGCAGCCAATTCATAACAACGAAAAGAATTATTTAATGATTTCGTATAAGGATTTACAGGCCAATGTTATAGAGGAATTGCTACAATGTTTCAATGCACAAGGAATTTAATGCAAAAGGCATTATGATTCAATTATTTAGGTAGTAAATATTATACCCTTCACTACTTCTGTGGTATAGGGAATGCTAATGCTAAAAATTTATACAAAATACTGTCAAACCAAGAAAAATTTAAGCTTCCAGGAACCGAATAAGGATGATCCAGAGACCGGTTTGCATGGGAGCAATATAAATTTATAGACCGAATTTGGGCGTACTTTGCGCAGTTGTTGGAAGTCATAAGAAAACACTTCATGCTCAATTTCAGCCAAATCGGACAAAAATTGCGGCTTCCAGGGGCTCAAGAAGTGAAATCGGGAGGTCGGCTTATATGGGAGCTATACCAGGTTATAGACCGATTTGGACCGTACTTGGCGCAGTTGTTGAAAGTCATAACAAAACACTTCATGCTCAATTTCAGCCAAATCGGACAAAAATTCCGGCTTGTAAAAGCTCAGGAAGTCAAATCGGGCGATCGGTTTATATGGAAGCAATACCAGGTTATAGACCGATTTGGACCGTACTTAGCACAGTTGTTGGAAGTCATAACAAAACACTACATGCAAAATTTCAGCCAAATCGGACAAAAATTGCGGCTTGTAAAAGCTCAAGAAGTCAAATCAGGTTATAGACCGATTTGGATTGTACTTGGTAAAGTTGTTGGAAGTCAGAGCGGAGCGCCAAGTGCAAAATTGTAGCCAAATCAGACACAAGTTGCGGCTTTTAGGGGCTCAAGATGTCAACTTGTGAGATCGGTTCATATGGGAACTATATCAGGTTATAGACCGATTTGGAATGACATAGTTATTGGAAGTCATAATGGAGCACTACATGAAAAACTTCAGGCAAATCGGATGAAAATTGCGGCTTGCAGGAGCTCGGTTAATATTGGAGCTAAATATAAATCTAAACATTTATGGCCCGTTTGCACTCCCCAACGCTTTACATCGATATTAGGTATCTGTGCAAAATTGTGGCTAGCTTTACGCGTTAGACCGCTATCATGATTTCGGCAGACGGAGGGACGGACATGGCTAAATCGGTTCAGAACGACAAGACGATCAAGAATATACTTTATGGGGTCTTAGACGAATATTTCAGGGTGTTACAAACCTAAAGTCTAAATTAGTATACCCCCATTCAATGGTGGTGGGTATAAAAATCGGTTCAGATTTACATGTAGCTCCCATAATCAAAATTTGGCATGAAGAATCAACTTATGACTCTTGACATAAAATTTCAGTAAATGGGTCTCGTCCGATTTTTATACTCACAAGCAAAAGCATGGAGTTATATTCATTTTGTCATTCCGTTTGCAATACATCGAAGTATCCATTTTCGACTGTAGGTTAAGTTTGGTTGAAAAGAGTATGCCGGAGTATAATTCGCCCCATGCCACTATGGATATACACCTAAGCCAGTAATCGATTTGTTGTGCGCTCTAAATGCTAACAGGTAAAAGCCTACTAAGTTCGTTCGGGCGGAATCTTATATACCCTCCGCCATGATACGCATTTGTCAAGTTATTTGCCTGGTATTTCTTTATAGGCAAACAAAGGCTAATGAATAAGAATTGCTTGGTTTCGATGTTGGAGGCCATAGTTGATATAATTGTGCAAAATTTCAACTAAATCGAATAAGAATTGTGCCCTATAGGGGCTCAAGAAGTAAAATCGGGAGATCGATTTATATCAGAGCTATATCAGGTTATGGACAGATTCAAACCATATATGTCACGTATGTTTAGAGGTCATACATACAGTGACTGTACCAATCTAAGCCTGGAGATTGGTATATAGGGAAGTTTTTCCAGGTTATGGACCGATGCGGACCCTATTCGGCAAGTATATTGACGGTCATAGATACAGTGACTGTGTAAAATTTCAGCAAAATCGAATAAGAATTTCGCTCTCTAGAGGCTCAAGAAGTAAAATCAGGAGGTGGGTTTGTAAGGGGGCTGTGTGACTGTGCAAATTTCAACAAAATCAGATAATAGTTGCGCCCTCGAGAAGGTCGAGAAATCAAGACCAAGTTCGGTTTATATGGCAGACTAGCCGAACCGGGCCCGCTCCGCTGCGCCTTTTTTTAACTCCCTAATATCATTTAGGGCTATAACGCTGAACGCTTGCGTTCAAATCCTGGCGATAACATCGGACAAAATTTAAAGCGGTGGTGATCCCCTCTTAATGCTGGCGACATTTGTCATGCATGGTCATGTAAAAAAATTCTCCCCAAAGATGTGTCGCACTGCGGCACGCTATTCGGATTCTGCTATAAAAAAAGTCCCTCATCATTGAGTTTGAACTTGAAACGGAAAGCTTTCATTAAAATGTGAGAAGAGTGCCCCTCTCGGTTCCTGGGTAAATTTTTACTCCACTCTCAAATACTTTTCTTTTGAATTCCATATTATCGTATTGGTAAATATTTCCGGTTTAGAGAGACATTTGGCCCTTAATGTAAATATGGGGTTGCTCAAAAAGTAATTGCGGATTTTTTAAAAGAATGAACTTTAATCAAATATACTTTTTTACACTTTTTTTCTAAAGCAAGCTAAAAGTAACAGCTGATAAATGACAGAAGAAAGAATGCAATTACAGAGTCACAAGCTGTGTAAAAATTTGTCAACGCCGACTATATGAAAAATCCGCAATTACTTCTTGGGCAACCCAATATACGCTTCGTGCACTACTTTCAAATACATTTTTTATGAGCCTTATAATGGCATGATCGGTAAATATATTCTGTTTAAGGGTGGGATGGACTTCAGGGACTTTGTCTCGAAACTGAGGATCAATTTCCCGAAAATCAATCAATTTAAACATCAAAAAGCTTTTATATAATAGGGAGGTGTTTTCGGGCTGGGCAGTTCCCCAAACACATGGCTCTTCAATTTTTTTCTCTCAAGCTCCTTTCGTTTGAGCTCCATATTATTGTTATTGGTCTATATACCCATTTGGCGGGTTTTGGATGGCCCCCGTGGCACCCGACCCCAACAATAGAAACCATATTTTGTTTTGACTGTGAGAGTGCAAAGAAAACAAGTAAAAACATGCTAAGTTCGGCCGGGCCGAATCTTATATACCCTCCACCATGGATCGCATTTGTCGAGTTCTTTTCCCGGCATCTCTTCATAGGCAAAAAAGGATATAAGAAAAGAGTTGCTCTGCTATTAAAACGATATCAAGATATGGTCCGTTTCGGACCACAATTAAATTATATGTTGGAGACCTGTGTAAAATTTCAGCCAATTCTTATAAGAATTGCGCCCATTGGGGGCTCACGAAGTAAAATAGAAAGAACGATTAATATGGGATCTGTATAGACCGATTTATATGGGATCTGCTATAGACCGATTCAGACCATAATAAACACGTTTGTTGATGGTCATGAGAGGATCCGTCGTACAAAATTTCAGGCATATCAGATAATAATTGCGACCTCTAGGGGTCAAGAAGTCAAGATCCCAGATCGGTTTATATGGCAGCTATATCAGGTTATGAACCGATTTGAACCTTATTTGACACAGTTGTTGAAAGTAAAAATAAAATACGTCATGCAAAATTTCATTCAGGAATTGCGCCCTCTAGAAGCTCAAGAAGTCAAATCCCCAGATCTGTTTATATGACAGCTGTATCAGGTTATGGACCGATTTCAACCATACTTGGCACAGTTGTTGGATATCATAACGAAATACTTCGTGCAAAAACTCATTTAAATCGGATAAGAATTGTGCCCTCTAGAGGCTCAAGAAGTCAAGACCCAAGATCGGTTTATATGGCAGCTATATCAGGTTATGGGCCGATTTGAACCATACTTGACACAGTTGTTGGATATAATAACAATACACGTCGTGCAAAATTTCATTTCAATAGGATAAGAATTGCGCACTCTAGAGGCTGAAGAAGTCAAGACCCAAGATCGGTTTATATGGCAGCTATATCAGGTTATGTACCGATTTGAACTATACTTGGCACAGTTGTTGGATATCATAGCAAAACACGTCGTGCAAAATTTCATTCCAATCGGATAAGAATTGCGCACTCTAGAGGCTCAAGAAGTCAAGACCCAAGATCGGTTTATATGGCAGCTATATCAAAACATGGACCGATATAGCCCATTTACAATACCAACCGACCTACACTAATAAGAAGTATTTGTGCAAAATTTCAAGCGGCTAGCTTTACTCCTTCGGAAGTTAGCGTGCTTTCGACAGACAGACGGACGGACGGACGGACGGACAGACGGACGGACATGGCTAGATCGACATAAAATGTCACGTCGATCAAGAATATATATACTTTATGGGGTCTCAGACGAATATTTCCAGTAGTTACAAACAGAATGACGAAATTAGTATACCCCCCATCTTATGGTGGAGGGTATAAAAATATGCCAGTTTGAAGAAAAGCCATTGAGACAAAATTCGGACAGACCGACCGACATCGAAGGCAATTGAAGTAATTTTTTCAAAGAAGAAAAATTGTGGCTGATAGAATTGGTAACATTTCCTGTTAGCTACACTGTATGATTAGTGTTATACCTTAAACCGTTTTATAAACTGTATTTAACTTTTTTTAATGCCATTTCAATACACGAGTACATTTTAGACGCTAACCTTTATGCATTATTTAGTAAATTAAGAACCATTTTTTTTCTTATTCCAACAATATTTTGACGCAACTGCAAATCTATTGTTAATTGATAGAATTTGGAGCTTAACTACAAAACAAAACAATCTTGTCCCTGTCTATCCGAATGTCGTTGGGTTTTTGTTAGAGTTCGAAGTAACAGTCATTTATCGAACATTTCATTCTGTTCCTCTTGTCATTGTATCTGCAACATATGTTGCAGTTAAAAGACCAATAGAAAAATGTATTTTGCCCTTTGTCAGTAATGCGACTCTTTAAATATTCATGACTACAGAGTGTTGGTGTTCGCAGCATATGCAACAGTTATGTTATGGCGTAGTATGAAGGCGTTTTTAGGTATGAGGCAACTACATAAATTTAATGGGGTTTTCTAGTCTTGCCAATTATGTTTTATGAATTTTTAATTCGTTTTTAGAAAATTGAAAAAGAGCTTAAAATTGAAATTTGTAGAGAAGTAGATTTTTATGGTAACTTTAAACAGAGGTACTTTGAATTGAGATTAAAGCGGGTTATACCTTAATGGTGGCCATCGTAGCGCAGCGGTTAGCATGTCTGCCTATGACACTGAACGCCTGGGTTCGAATGCTGGCCAGAACATAAAAAGTGAAAAGGTGTTAAATTCGGCCGGCCCGAACTTTGGATACCCACCACTATATGTAAACCACCTTTCGTCAAAATCCGGTGAAAAATGCATACCTTATGCCCCATAGCAGCTGCATCGAAATATATGACAATAAAGGCCCCTTTTATGGGCCTAAAACCCTAAATCGGAGGATCGGTCTACATGGCAGCTATTTCCAAATCTGTACCGATCTGGGCCAAATTGAAAAAGGATGTCGAAGGTCCTAATACAATTCGCTATCCCAAATTTTGGCGACATCAGACAATAAATGCACCTTTTATGGACGCAAGACCTTAAATCAATAAATTGGTCTATATGGCAGCTATAACCAAATCTGGACCGATTTGTACCATAATGCAAAGGTATGTCAAGGGGCTTAACCTAACTCACTGTTCCAAATTTCGGCGAAATCGGACAATAAATGCGCCTTTTATGGGCCCAAAACCTTAAATCAAGAGATCGGTCTATATGGCAGCTATATCCTGGGCCGATCTGGGCCAAATTAACAAAGGTCGTCGAAGGACCTAAGACAAAACACTGCCCCAAATTTGGGCGAAATCGGACAATAAATGCTCCTTTTATGAGCCCAAAACCCTAAATCGGAGGATCGGTCTATATGGCAGCTATATCCAAATCTGAACCGATCTCGGCCAAATTGGCGAAGGTTGTCGAAGGCCTACCACAACTCACTGTCCCAAATATCGTAAAATCGTATAATAAATGTGTCTCTTATGGGGCCAAAACCTTAAATCGAGAGATCGGTTCATATGGCTGCTATATCCAAATCTTTACCGATCTGTGCCATAATGCAAAAGTATGTCAAGGGGCTTAACCTTATTCACTGTCCCAAATTTCAGCAAAATCGGACCATAAATGTATCTTTTATGGACCTAAAACCCTTAATCGGAGGATCGGTCTATATGACAGCTATATCCAAATCTAAACCGATCTGAGCCAAATTGAAGAAGGATGTCTAAGGCCCTAAGGCAACTCACTGTTCCAAATTTCAGCAAAATCGGACAATAAATGTGGCTTTTATGGGTCTAAGACCCTTAATCGGAGGATCGGTCTATATGGCAGCTATGTCCAAATCTGGACCGGTCTGAGTCAAATTGAAGGATGATATCGAGTGGCTTAGCACAACTCACTGTCCCAAATTTCTGCAAAATTGGATAATAAATGAGTCTTTTGTGGGCCTAAAACCCTTAATCGGAGGATCGGTCTATATGGCAGCTATATCCAAATCTGGACTGATCTGAGCCAAATTGACGAAGGTTGTCGAAGGGCCTATCATAACTCACTGTTCCAAATTTGAGCAAAATCGGATAATAAAAGTGGCTTTTAGGGGCCTAAGACCCTAAATCGGAGAATCGGTCTATATGGCAGCTATATCCAAATCTGAACCGATATGGGCCAAATTGAAGAACGATGCCGAAGGGCTTAAGACAACTCGCTGTCCCAAATTTTAGCAAGATAAGATAATAAATGTGGCGTTTATGGGCCTAAGACCCTAAATCGGAGGATCGGTCTATATGACAGTTATATCCAAATCTTAACCGATCTGGGCCAAATTGGAGAAGGATGTCGAAGGGTCTAACACAACTCACTGTCCCAAATTTCAGCAAAATCGGATAATAAATGTGGCTTTTATGGGCCTAAGACCCTAAATCGGCGGATCGGTCTATATGGGTCTATATCAAAATATAGTCCGATATAGCCCATCTTCGAAATTACTCTGCTTATGCACAAAAGATGAATCTGTGCAAAATTTCAGCTTAATATCTGATTTATTTGAGACTGTGGCGTGATCTCAACAGACAGACGGACGGACATGGCTAGATCGTCTTAGATTTTTCCGCTGATCCCGAATATAAATACTTTATAGGGTCGGAAATTTATGTTCGATGTGTTTCAAACGGAATGACAAAATGAATATACCCCCATCCTTCGGTGGTGGGTTTAAAGTATTAATACATTTACATGAATAAAACATTAATAGAGATGGACACCCAATAAATACCCGATAGGTTTCCACTGACTGTAGAAAATTACGAAACTAGAATGCGCCCCATCCTATGGTTAAGGGTAAACAAATTCATAGTCTTAGTTGTCTATGCAATAGTGCGGCTAATTTTAAAAACCTCCATGTTAAACCTTGTATTTATTATAAAGGGTGATTTTTTTGAGGTTAGGATTTTCATGCATTAGTATTTGACAGATCACGTGGGATTTCAGACATGGTGTCAAAGAGAAAGATGCTCAGTATGCTTTGACATTTCATCATGAATAGACTTACTAACGAGCAACGCTTGCAAATCATTGAATTTTATTACCAAAATCAGTGTTCGGTTCGAAATGTGTTCATTCACCGTAACGTTGCGTCCAACAGCATCTTTGAAAAAATACGGTCCAATGATTCCACCAGCGTACAAACCACACCAAACAGTGCATTTTTCGGGATGCATGGGCAGTTCTTGAACGGCTTCTGGTTGCTCTTCACTCCAAATGCGGCAATTTTGCTTATTTACGTAGCCATTCAACCAGAAATGAGCCTCATCGCTGAACGGTGAATGAACACATTTCGAACCGAACACTGATTTTGGTAATAAAATTCAATGATTTGCAAGCGTTGCTCGTTAGTAAGTCTATTCATGATGAAATGTCAAAGCATACTGAGCATCTTTCTCTTTGACACCATGTCTGAAATCCCACTTGATCTGTCAAATACTAATGCATGAAAATCCTAACCTCAAAAAAATCACCCTTTACTAATGTAGGTACATTCATCGGGACCACAGTGGCGTATACTTTCTCTCTGTACCAAATACATAACGTATACGCACCACTTCACCCTGTTTAATTTATTAGGCTCCTTTAATATTTATTTTTATTTTCTGCTAATAATCCCAAACGAAATACTATGACATTTTGCAAACAACCTTTCACAAAACCCCATTTCAATTCACCCCATCCTACATTCCCTTCCCCCCCCCCACCCACAAGCCACTCTGTTCTTTCCTCTTTTAATTGTGTTTGACACAAATTCCATTATTCAGATTTATACCATCGACAGTAATAAAATTTCAATTTCCGTTGAAATAATTGAATAACAAATGGCATATGGCTTTGTTTCGCCGGAACGATAGTTTGTCGCCATCATTAGCAACAACAACAACATCGGTATCCACATCATAGACATGAAGAACATCCTACAAAATTAGTTTTATTTATGCCGGAACTCATGCATGAACATGTGCCACTTCTCATTCAACCCGAAATTAATTGAATAGTAAATTTTGTGAATTTGTTCCAGTGACTATCCGGCCTATCGGGACCATTAATGAAGAGCTCATATTGGCCTTTCCGGCCAATTGTGATACTAAGAAGGTGTCATTTGTTGTCTTGATTGTTGTGTTGATGTCCCTGGGAGTTGTGTTTAATTTGTTGGCAGGCTGTTTGTCATTATGTCCTTCGGCCTGTTGTTGCTGCTGCTGCTGCTAAATAACCTAATTAACATTTTTGTCTAACAATCTGGGGATTAGTTCAATCATTAGGTGTTTAATTGTTTGAAATTATAAAATTTAAAGGCTATAGGAGAATTGAGTGAATGTTGGCATGGCAGGCAAGTTTGCAGGCAGTGGCAAAACGTAGGGCAAAGCAACGATTGAGGAAAAACAAGTAAAGGCGTGCTAAGTTCGGCCGGGCCGAATCTTGGGAACCCACCACCATGGATTCTGCTAAAATATGGGAGCTATAACTAGTTATAGACCGAATTGGACCGTATTTGACGAAGTTGTTGAGAGTCATAACAGAACATTATATGCAAAATTTCAGCCAAGTCAGATAAAAATCGCGTCTTGTAAGGACTCAGGAAGTCAAAATCATATTCTTGACCGATTTCAAGCGTACTTGGCACAGTTGTTGGTAGTCATAACAGAATACCATGTACAAATCGGATGAACATTGAGGCTTCCCGGGGCTCAAGAAGTCAAATCGGGGGATCGCTTTATATGGGAGCCATATCATGTTCTTGACCGATTCGAATCGAATTTGGCACAGTTGTTGGAAGTTTTAACAAAACACTATCTGCAAAATTTCAGCCAAATCGGATATAAATTGCGGCTTGTAAGGGCTAAAGAAGTCTAATTGGGAGATCGGTTTATATGAGAGCTATATCGAAGTGTAGACGGATTTGGACCATTTGGAAGTCATAACAGAACATTACATGCAAAATTTCAGCCAAATCGGATGAAAATTGCGGCTTCCAAGGGCTCAAGAAGTCTAATCAGGAGATCGGATTATATGAAAGCTATATATAAATCTGAACCGATATGGCTCATTTGCAATCCCCAAGACCTACATCAATATAAAGTATCTGTGCAAAATTACAAGCGGCTAGCTTTACGCGTTCGATAGCTATCGTGATTTCGACGGACGGACGAACGGACATGGCTAGTTCGAACTATATATAGTTTATGGGGTCCTAGATCAATATTTTGAGGTGTTACAAACGGAATGACTAGATTAGTATATCTCAATCCTATATTGGTGGGCATAAGAATGAAGGTATTGAGCTAAATCTTTGCACAGATTTTTTTATACCCACCACCGAAGGATGGGAGTCTATTCATTTTGACATTCCGTTTACAATACATCGAAATATCCATTTCTGACCCTATAAAGTATATATGTTCTTGATCAGCGTAAAAATCTAAGACGATCTAGACATGTCCGTCCGTCTGTCTGTTAAAATCACGCAACAGTCTTCAAAAATAGAGATATTGAGCTGAAAATTTCCCCAGATTCTTTTTCGGTCCATAAGCAGGTTAAGTTCGAAGATGGGCCATATCGGACTATATCTTGATATAGACCATACATAGACAGATCCGCCGACTTAGGATCTTGGGCGCATAAGAGGCGCATTTATTGTCCGATTTTGCCAAAATTTGGGACAGTGAGTTGGCTTAGGCCCTTCGACATCCATCTTCAATTTGGCCCTCATCGGTCCAGATTTGGATATAGCTGCCATAAAGACCGATCTCTCGATTTAAGGTCTTGGGCCAATAAAAGGCGCATTTATTGTCTGATGATGTTAGGCCCTTCGACATCCTTCTTTAACTTGGCCCAGATCAGTTTAGATTTGGGTATGGCTGCCATATCGAACGATCTCTCGATTTAAAGATTTGAGCCCAAAAAATGAGCATTTATTGTCCGTTGTCGCTGAGATTTGGGGCAGTGTGTTATGTTAGGCCCTTCGACAAATATCTGCAATTTGGCTCAGATCGGTCCAGATTTGGATATGGCTGCAATATAGACCGATCTCTCGATTTAAGGTTTTGGGCCAATAAAAGGCGCATTTATTTTCCAATGTCGCCGAAATTTGGGTCAGTGAGTTGTGTTAGGCCCTCCGACATCCTTCTGAAATTTGACCTAGATCGGTTCAGATTTGGATATAGCTGCCATATAGACCGATCTCTCGATTTAAGGTCTTGTGGCCATAAAAGGCGCATTTATTGTCCGATGTCGCCGAAATTTGAGACAGTGAGTTGCGTTAAGCCTTCCAACAATTTTCTGAAAATTAGCTCAGATCGGTCCAGATTTGGATATAGCTGTCATATAGACCGATCTCTCGATTTTAGATTTTGGACCCACAAAAAGCGCATTTATGATCCGATGTCGCCGAAACTTGGGACAGTGAGTTGCGTTACGCCCTCTGACATCTTTCTGCAATTTGGTCTAGATCGATTCAGATTTGGATATAGCTGCCATAGACCGATCTCTCGATTTAAGGTTTTGGGCCCATAAAACTCGCATTTATTATCCAATGTCGCCAAATTTGAGACAGTGAGTTGTGTAAGGCCTTCGACAACCTTCTTTAATTTCGCCTAGATCGGTTCGTATTTGGATATAGCTGCCATATAGACCGATCTCTCGATTTAAGGTTTTGGGCCTATAAGAGGTGCATTTATTATCCGATGTCGCCGAAATTTTGAACAGTGAGTTTAATTAAACCCCTCGACACATTTCTGGAATATGGCACAGATCGGTATAGATTTGCATATAGCTGCCATATAGAACGATATCTTGATTTAAAGTCTTGGCCCCATAAAAGACTCATTTATAATCCGATTTCACTGAAATTAAACACAGTGACTTTTGTTGGGCTTTTCCACATCCATGTCGTATATGGTTCAGATCGGTTTATATTTCGATATAGCTACTAAAAAGATCAATATTTTGTTATACACAATTGAACAATGACTTGTTCTTATTACTATTTAGTCCAAATCGGGGCATAAGGTATGCATTTTTCACCGTATTTTGACGAAAGGTGGTTTAAATATACACATATATATCCGAGGTGGAGGGTATTCAAAGTTCTTCCCGGCCGCCTTTTTATTTGTTCACACTAAGGTGACGAATGGTGTAAATGTGTATGTCCGAGGTTGAGATTATCCAACCATTATTAGGACTGCATTATCATTTAAGACTGTAGTAGGAATTATTTTCGTCCCATTATTACAACATTTTAATAACGGGTATTCCAAAAAATGTTTTACTGCCATTTTCTTAGGTAAGTTACAAGGCTGTTCTATCTCCAAGTGTCATAGCACATAATTATTAGGCTATCTAAAGATGCCTACTTGAGACGCCTTTTGTGCAAAACACCAGTTGCTAAGACTTATATTAAAATATTTTATTATGCCCTGCGTGAAACCTAAGGGCATGCGAATAAAATGCTTCCCACATAACCACAAATAGACAAACCACATTAGCCCACGGAATGCAAGCTTCATTCATCATCCATCATTCATCACATGCCCTAGCATATGGCAAGCCAGACCACTCTACACGTATGAGTATTAGCTCCAGTTAATAACACTAATACGCACTGGAGTGAATCACCCCAGTGAGGGGACCCACATTATCACTCACCGATGTTCTTCACAAATTTGTTGCCAAAATACAAATAATCTCTGGGTAAATCTTTAATAAACATATGTTTAACTAACATAATCTCCATTTATTTCATTTACAACTCCCCAAAAAATCATAAAAATGCACTAAAATTCCAGAAAAACCGGCTAACCTTCCATCAACACAAGCACTCATGCCATCCCCAAGACAACATCAGTACAACTTTTAAGACGATGCTATGCGTTAGAGAATCTTTTTATTTATGTAAGATTTGCCAGAGAAATCTTTACTTCTTCATGTGCAGCTTGGCGGGCTGCAAAAAGTCATAAAACACACCTTATGTTTTTAAGGCTCTTATGCACACAATCCACACACACACACACCCACACACATTCACATACATATGTGAAATGCTTACTTTAAATGCTGCTCACAGGACATTTTCAAGCCAAACAGCCAAAAGAAGCATAAACACCATAAAGCAGGATTCCTTGGTGAGGGGGGAGAAGTCGTAAAAATTCCTGCATTTAAGGAACCCCTTTGAGTGTTATTATTTTGATATAAAACGAACCAGTGCCTTCACATTTGTTTGAGGTGAAGTTTGGTTGGAGGGTATCCCATATCTCCTTGCCTTATAACATGTGTTTTCCTTGTCCTTTGAAAATAAGACCAAAGGGTCTCGTAAAGCTCCGTTGGTTTAGCCTTTGGTATAAAGTTCTTTTTATGTTCATTTCTAAGCTGTGCAAAATAAAATATTCCTTTCGTTTATTTTTTGTCTTTAATTTCTTTTGGTTTTTTGGTTTTATGATGAATTGAAACCAAACAGCTCAAAATCGTTGTCTTTCATAGGGGAAATACACAAAAAAAAACTGATATCCTTTCAAGTCTATAATAAAATTGAAGAAAAGTTATATCAAAGGATATTTTCATAGCCAGCAAAAGGAACTAGGAAATATTAAAAGCAGTAATCTGAACTAGTGGCATAGCTATGACTAAGATTAAAAGTTGAGCAGAAGTCATAATTTGAAGATTTAACAAGTTAAAGCGTGCAAAGTTCGGCCGGGCTGTATCTTGGGAACCCACCACCATGGATTCTGCTAACAAATGGGAACTATATCAGATTATAGACGGATTAAGGCCGCTCTTGGCAAAAAAATTGGAAGTCATAATAGAATACTGGGTGCTTAATTTCAGCCAAATCGGCCAAAAATTGCGGCTACCAGGTGCTCAAGAAGTCAAATCAGGAGATCGGTTTATATGGCAGCTACACCATGTTGAAGACCGATTTGGACAGTTGTTAAAAGTCATAACAGAACACTAAATAAACAAGTAAAAAGGCTAGATCGTCTTATTGAAGATTGTCAGCCAAATCGGATGAAAATTTAGGTTTTCAGGGGCTCAAGATCAAGAATCGGGCGATCGGTTTATATGGGAGCTATATCAGGTTATAGACCGATTTGGACTGTACTTGGCGCAGTAGTTGGAAGTCATAACAGAACACTATGTGCAAAATTTCAGCCAAATCGGATGAAAATTGCAGCTTCCAGGGGCTCAAGAAATCAAATTGGGAGATCGGTTTATATGAGAGCTATGTCCAAACCTGTACCGATATGGCCCATCTCTCCAATCTCCAACGACTTACATTAATATTAAGAATCTGTTCAAAATTTCAAGCAGCTAGCTTTACACGTTCGATCACTATGGTGATTTCGACAGACGTACGGACGGACATGGCTAGTTCGACTCAGAATGTCGAGACGATCAATAATATATATATAATAGGGTCTTAGGTCAATATTTCAAGGTGTTACAAACGGAATGACTAGATTAGTATACCCCTATCTTATGGTGGTGGGTATAAAATGATTAAAATAGGGCTTTATCGATGAATGGTAGGATTTTGGGTCGAATTTTGTACCTTTCTGCCCCTTAAGATATAAATTGGGCCCACCGAGGTATATAGGTCAGCATATCTGCTTGTAAACCTAAATATCTCCGTTAGCTTTTTTTCAGAAAATTATCAGTTAGCATTTACTGGTGTTGGAGGCCACCATGGCGCAAAGGTTAGCATGCCCGCGTACGACGCCAAACGCCTGTGTTCAAATCCCGGCGTGAACATCACAAAAATGTTCAACAGTGGTTATCCTCTTACTAATGCTGGCTACATTTGTGAGGTAACCTGCCTTCTCTACCAAGTAGTGTCGCTATGCGGCTCGCCGTTCGGACTCGGCATAAAAAGGAAGGCCTTTAATCATTGAGCTTAAACTTTAATCGGAGTGCACTTATTGATATGAGACAAGTATCCCCTGCTCCTTAGTGGAATGTTCATGAGAAATTTAATAATTTAGTTTACTAGTATCAGTGAAAACTTCCTTTTGTTCGTTCATGGGATATTCCAAAGTGTTATCCATTTCTTTATGACCTCCGGAGTCCATAGTGGCAGATAAGAATATACGCTTAGGACTCTAGCCACTTATAAATCTTCGGTTGTTATCTTGGAAAAAGCATTGGAAAAAAATTTGTAATGGCAGAGGTATTTGTAAGGCCTTTGGCCTTGGAAAACTTTCCTTGCTGGATCACATTTGGTATGGTTAACGTTGGGTTCAATACACCAATTATGGCAATCATCAGCATATAGATGAACCGGCGGGCCCAATTTAGTTGAATTGTATCTTGTGAAATAGTCCCATCTTGTCTTTCTTGTCTTCCCTCATCTCTCTTGTCATTTTCTTACTTAGCTTGACTCCTACTGTGTAAGCTTTCAGATTATTGTTACCACATGTCGGCCTTTTAACACCAGCAACCACAAGTACCGCTTGCTATCACCTATACTTGTCCTGGGTGTCCTTAGCTACCGGGTAGGTAAGGCACAAATACCATGCAGTCATTTCGACACTATGTTTAAATTGATATGACACCTAAAAGTGTTGCAATCACCCAACCAACTAACCAACCCCATTGCCATTAGGGATTCACTTAAATTATGGTGTGCATGTAAATTATGTGGCCCAACAACATACGTCTGAATGAGATGATGTGAAACTTATGCGAGAATTATGCATAAAAGGTGTTAATGTCATAGCAAAGATTCATAGTTTTGAATAAATTGTGTTGAGATCCCACCATGAGCTATGAGCAGGCAAAGCAGCAGCCATGAAAGATTTGTCCCCAGCCATATGGCAGCATTTGTGTTTATGTTCATCCTTGGCCCCATTGCAGAGTATTGACAAAATTGCCTTTTAAATGGCAAATCCATATATTTATGACTTGGGTGGTATTACGGCCGTAGTTGTTATAAATCATTAAAGATTAGTTTTATTGAAATGGCCAATAAGCATATGCCATCGGGTAAGAGTAGAGTTGCCAATAAAAATTATAAAACTGTAATAATTTTGAATTTCATTTAAAATGTTTTTTAGATTTTGTGTTTAATATACGTGGAAATTTTACTTTTTATTCTTAACTAGCTGACCCGGGCCCGCTCCGATGCGCCTTCTTTTACTTTATATGGAACAGAAGTTCCTTGGAACATTTATTTTCGACAATAAAGATTTTTTTAGTGAAATACCATGCTAACTTGACTAACAGTTTAACATTATAAGTGCCTTTATCTGAATTATAGCTCTACGAATTTAAGTTTAGATGTAAGGTGTACTCCATTCTTAAAATACTTCATTTCAGCCCGATATTCTCATGTTGTCTGATTTGGTGTTGTTTTCGGGGCAGAGGTGATCCCCCAGATACTTGGCCTGAAAAAATATCAGCATCGTGCTCTTCTCTCAAATACCATTTATTTAAACCCCATATTGCCATTGGTTTTGAGGGGGAGTTTACAGGGTAAGGCATCCCCCAAACACATGGCCCCAAAATAGAATATCAAAATCGTTTTCTAATTTCAAATATCTTTCATTTGAGCCAAATATTGGCATGGTCGAAAAATTTTTCCGTTTGTGGGTGTTTTGGGAAAGGGGTGATGCCCTAAATACATGGTCCTAAATTTGGATATCAAATTCGTATTCTACTCCCAAATACCTTTATTTGAGCCCCATATTGCGATGGTCACAAAAAAATTGCTGTTTGTAGGCTATTTTGGGAAAGGGGTAGATCCCCAGAAGATTGGTCCCGAAAATGGGTATCAATTCTTGCTCTACCCCCAATACCTTTTATTTAAGCTCCACATTAACATAGTGGGTAAATTTTCCCGATTTAGGGGATTGGGGTGGTCCCCTAAATTCTAAGCCCTGAAAATATATCAGAAACGTGCTCTATTCTCATATATCTATATATCATTTATTTGAACCCCATATTGCCATTGGCCTCAAAATTGGATATCAAATTCGTTTTCTAATCTCATTTAAACTTCTTATGACAAAAGTGTGCAAATATGCCCGGTTTGGGGTATTGGCGCTAAAAACTATGTATATATAGTTCCACTCTCTTTAAGACCCAAATTGTCTTGGTGAGCAAATACATCCTATTTGGGGGTTGTTATGGTGGTGGGACGTCCGCTAGACAGTTGGTCCCTAATGTTGATATCAGATACGTGGTCTACTCCCAAATACCTTTAATTTGAGCCCCATATATCCATAGTCGACAAACATGACCGTCTTGGGGAGTGTTTTGGGCGATGGGCGGCCATTCAGTGAGTTGGCGTTGAAAATATATGTCGGATTCATGTTCAACTTTAAAACCCCTCTTATTTGAGCCTCATATTGCAATAGTCAGAAAATACTTACTATTAGGGTGGGGGAGGGGTGGCCCCATATACACTTTTCCCAAATATTGATATCAGATTCGTGTTTTACTCCTAAAGACCTTTCATTTGAGCCCCATGTGGCTATAGTCGTAAATGTGTCCTTTTTGGGGGAGGTTTTCGGGGAGAGCCGGGCCACCAAACACTTGGTCTCATATTGGGATATCAGATTCGAATTCTTCACTCAAATACCTTTTCATTAAGCCCCATATTCCCATGGTCAGTAAATAAGTCCTGTTTGGGGGGTATTTTGGGAAAAGGGTGGACCCCCAGAAACGTGGTCCCACATTTGGATATCAGATTCGTATTCTACTCTCAAATGCCTTTTATTTGAGTCCCATATTGCCATGATCGGTAAATATGTCCGATTTAGGGGTGTTTTGGGGGTTGGGTGGTGTTATGAGGGTGGGGTTGGGGTGGCTCCATAGACTCTTTTCCCAAATATTGATATCAAATTCGTGCTTTACTCCTAAAGTAAATGTGTCCCTTTTGGGGGAGGTTTTTGGGAGGAGCCGGGTCCCCAAATACTTGGTCTCATAGTTTGATATCAGATTCGAATTCTTCACTCAAATACCTTCCTTTTGGGGAAGGTTTTTGGGGAGAGCCCGGCCCTCAAACACTTGGTCTCATATTGGGATATCAGATTCGAATTCTTCACTCAAATACCTTTTCATTAAGCCCCATATTCCCATGGTCAGTTAATAAGTCCTGTTTGGGGGGTGTTTTGGGAAAGGGGTGGACCCCCAGAACGTAGTCCCACATTTGGATATCAGATTCGTATTCTACTCTCAAATACCTTTCATTTGAGTCCCATATTGCCATGGTCGGTAAATATGTCCGAATAGGGGTGTTTTGGGGCTTGGGGTGGTCCCCCTAGCACTTGGTCCGACAATTGGATATCAGATACGTTTTCTTATCCTAAATACCTTTCATTTGAGTCCCATATTGTCGTCATTGGTCTAAATATATGTTTGGTGGGCTTAAGGGTGGGGCGGCCCCCCTAGGTACCCCATCCGAAATTTGGATACGAAATTTTTATTTTTAGGGTACTATATGAGAGCACACAAAATTTCGCTTAATTCGCACCACCCATCTCCGAGATCTGGCATTATTGAAAATTAGGGTAAGGGGGAGGGTCCGCCCCCCCCCTACAGATATCAAAAAATGTAGTACCCTATTTTCACCAAGGGGTCATTATGCACCATCTGTGAAAATTTCAAGAAAATTGGTTCAGCCGTTTCTGAGTCTATAAGGAACACACAAACATACAAACAAACGTACAAACAAACACAAATTGATTTTTATTTGTAAGAATTCCATCATTCGCAACCTGTAGTCCACTGGTGCGTATGAGCAGTACCAACACTTATACGCCCCATTGCCCTTATAAAAAAGTTATAGAAAAATTTAACCACTGCAATAGCACAGCAAATTCTTTAGCATCGCCCTAAAAATTGTAGTTTAATTTTATTACTGTGTTGCTCTTTTTTTCCGGCATTCTGTGGCCACAATTACCTCTAGCCTTTATTATATGCATTTACTTTGTGGCACGTAGACCAAATTACAAATCAATTATCTAAATATAATTATAAACATTAGATTTTCTCCACCTGCCGCATAAATTGTTCTGTTTCTCTTTCCAGTAATCAATAATTATCTGCATGCATGCTTTTCCTCCATGTTTGTTGGTATTTTAAGCATCATTTAACGCAAATTAATTAAAATCCACTTTACAAATTATGATGCAAACGTGCATATGGCCCATGCTTTTGGAACAAATAATTCACAACTGCATTTGTATGTGTTTTACATCCGCCCGCATAACCTTTGGCTTTGCTAGTTTTGGGTATGGTATGAGAAATTTTAGTTTTTGTTGAATTTCTTCATTGTTTACTTTATTTGAATAGGTTTATAATTTAACCAACTAATTTTAAATTGTTTGCATTTCATCACCCCTTTTGAATGTTTTTTTTCATGTTTTAGGCAATAAGTTAATTAACTCAGACAATGAATGAAAATGTGTTTGCAATGTGATAATCAAATGATGAAAAACAATAGATAAAGAGCACATTGTTGCCCAACACCATGTATTTCCCGCCCTTACAGTTATTTATTTTACTTTAAGGTAATTTAATGTTATCAAAAATGTTGGTTAGGTTTAAATGGCAGTCTGCAATCAGATTTACTTTGACGTTTTTGCCCATTATGATGCCACAGCAATTTTATCAGAAACTTAAAAGATAAAAATTCTGTATACCTTAAGAGATGGAGGCCACCATAGGACAGAGGTTAGCATGTCCACCTATGACGCTCAACGCCTGTGTTCGAATCCTGGCGAGACCATCAGAAAACAAGTAAAAAGGCGTTAAGTTCGGCCGGGCCGAACTTGGGATACCCACCACCTCGGGTATATATATATAAACCACCTTTCATCAAAATCCGGTGAAAATTGCATACCTTATGTCCCATAGCAATGTATATCAAAATATGATCCGATTTGGACCAAATACTAATAAGTACAAGTCATTGTTAAATTATGTATAACAAAATATTGGTCTTTTTATTAGCAATATCTAAAAGTAAACCAATCTGAATCATATACAATATAGATGTCGAAAAGCCTAACATAAATCAATGTGTCAAATTTCAGTGAAATCGGATTATAAATGCGCCTTTTTTGGTGCCAAGACTTTAAATCGAGAGATCGGTCTATATGGCAGCAACATCAAAATTTGGACCGATCTGGGCCAATTAACAGTACTCACTGTCCTAAATTACTGCGACATCGGACAATAAATGCTTCTTTTATGGGCCCAAAACATTAAATCGAAAGATCGGTCTATATGGCAGCTATATCCAAATCTGGACCTATCTGTGCCATAATGCAGAAGTATGTCAAGGGGTTTAACTCAACTCACCGTCCCAAATTTCGGCGACATCGGACAATCAATGCGCCTTTTATGTTCCTAAGACCCTAAATCGGAGGATCGGTCTTAATGGCAGCTATATCCAAATCTGGACCGATCTAAGCCAAATTGACGAAGGATGTCGAAGGGCCCAACACAACTCACTGTTCCCAATTTCAGCAAAATCGGATAATGAATGTGGCTTTTATGGACCCAAAACCTAAAACCGAGAGATCGGTTTATATGGCAGCTATATCCAAATCTGGACCGATCTGCGACATAATACTGAAGTATGTCAAGGGGTTTAACTCAACTCCACGTCCCAAATTTCAGCAAAATCGGATAATAAATGTTGCTTTTATGTGCCTAAGACCCTTAATCGGAAGATCGGTTTATATGGCAGCTATATCTAAATCTAGACCGATCTGAGCTATATTGACGGAGGATGTCGAAGGGCCTAAGACAATTCACTCTCCCAAATTTTAGCAAAATCGGATAATAAATGTGGCTTTTATGGGCTTAAGACCCTAAATTGGACGATGGGTCTATATAGCACCTATATCCAAATTTGGACGGATCTGAGCCAAATTGACGAAGGATGTCGAAGGGCCCAATACAACTCACTGTCCCAAATTTTAGCAAAATCGGATAATAAATCTGGCTTTTATGGGCCTAAGACCCTAAATCGGTCTCGACCACAATAGTGGTCGAACGCGTAAAGCATACACAGATACTTAGTATCGTTGTAGCTTATTGGGGATTGCAAATGGGCCATATCGTTTCAGATTTGTATGTAGCTCCCATATAAACCGAACTCCCGATTTGACTACTTGAACCCCTGGAAGCCGTAATTTTGTCCGATTTGGCTTAAATTTTGCATGCAGTATTCTCCTGTGACTTTCAACAACTATGCCAAGTAGGGTTCAAATCTGTCGAGAACCTGATATAGCTCCCATATAAATCGATCTCCCGATTTGACTTCTAGAGCCCCTGGAAGCCACAATTTTTGTCCTGCACATCCTGCTAAGTACGGTCCATCAATCCTTGCTCTGTAGAAATTGAGGCTGCTGCATCTGCTTGATCTTCATTGAGCCAGAACTACTCTGGTTTGACGAGGGAGTTCAATTTCTTCCGGTGTAATGGGAAGCGATCGTTCTCCAAGGACTACATTCACCCTGTTTGCCGCATCTGCTACCGTGTCTGCATGAATGTTGTCTAGGCCTTCTTGATCTAAAGGTGCTCTCTTGTAACGCTGGAACTCACGGCCTAGATCATGCAGATCTACCTTAAGGCTTCTTTCTGGGCGGTGAATACCTATCCACAAGATGATGATTTCGATAGTCTCTGCGCTAACAACCCAGAGGGTATTGCTTAGACAGCATGTATTGTGTTGCCCAAAAAAGTATTTGCGGATTTTTTATATAGTCGGTGACACGCAATCTGATCTAGGCGATCCTCGTCATGCTCCTGTACATGGGCAAGCTCGTTTCGGTTCAAAGGGCCTATCGCTATGGGAAAAGGGTGGCCATTGGTTATTTAAAGGCGCCAATAACTCGCCTTGTCATATCGAGCACTCGGTATTTGTGCAAGAGCCGGTGCCGAACGGACTCCCACTGAGCCTCTCTGTTCGATACGGCTGAGTGTTCACGACTGACTTTGCAGCTATTCCTTAGGGAGCATTTCACTATCCGTAACCTGTGGACGCGCCCGGTAGCCCGCGGCTACGCTTCTCATTACAGCAATGAACACCACACAGATCGGACCTCAATGTTCCAGCCTGTGTGGTGCTCACAGCTATCCCGTGCCGGGTGAAATGGATGCATTTGAGAGTAGTGTATGTCTGAAATCCAATCCAAAACGGAAGTTAATAGGCATATGATTTCTGTTGAACCTCTTTTCCTATGCCTGGATTTATTTCTGGCAATGGTCCTCTTCTAGACCTCGTGAGAAGTCTAACGCAGCTAGGTTGGGTTAGGCAAGTGCGGCAATCCTTAACAATTTTTTAGTCCATTGTGATACCATAGTAGTGACAGACTAAGGCCTCTGGTGGGAATCGAACTCACCATCTACCCTGGGGCAATTCGAGCACGCTACCACTAGGCTACAGGGGCTAACTTATGACAACTGTTGTTAAGAGAAACACATTTTGATCTATTGGGCGTGAGGGGCGGGACTCTTGCTTGTTCCACAAAAACTTATTTTTTGTCTCGCCGCGTTTATTTCGGACAATATCTGCACCATTTCTTTCTATCTTTAGACTATTCCTCTATGGTCTCATTGCTAGTCATATATCCTAATCTTCTTTCTTATTGCAGTTTTTTTTAGGTTTTAGTTCCTGCACAGATGCAAACTCACCGACCGATACCCATTGTTCATCAGAATCTTCTGCGATGATGCGTAAATGCCACCTTCAGTACGATCAGCATAGTTCCGAGGAAAAGCTTGAAGTTATCAATGGACCTTCATCGGTGGCTGCGGCTGAGGCGGCGGCCCATGCGAGCACCAATGTGCTGACAACAGTGCGTGCCACATCATCGCCGATATCAGAACATGGCACCCCATCGTTGGATCCCGATGAGTTGCAGGGAGAAGCAGCGGCATTAAAAAGGTCCAGTTCCACATTGGTGGAGAATCGTAAACGATCACTGGCACACAGCTCCGATGATAATGTGAGTATTAACGAGTTCTACCAAACTATGTGAATAATGAAAAATGTCTTTCTTTGTTTTTTTTTCATTTACGAAATTTCTTGGAACCGATTTTAACGCCTGCCAACTTTCGGACATCACCGCCTTTGGAGGCTTTCAAGCCAAATCGTAGCCACATGTATCGCTCGACAACGCCACTCATCACGTTGTGGCATTTAAAATATTAAGTAATGTGGTAATAGTGTTAATGATGAAAACGGTGGAGCAGCGGCATCAGGGATGGTGGGCAACAACGGCGTTTTCTCGTGTGGGGCCGTGGGTGCCAACGAGGAAGAAAATGCCGAAAATAATACCGACAGCGCAATGGGCGGCGGTGGCCATCATAGCACCGGCAGCATTATCAAAATGAAGATGAGCGGATCTTACTTAACACAGTTGTTGTAAGTGATAGCAAAACATTACGTGCAAAATTTTAATCAAATCAGAAGATAAATGCGCCCTCCAGAGGCTCAAGAAGTCAAGACCCAAGATCGGTTTATATGGCAGCTATATTAAAACATTGGCCGATTTGAACCATTTACAATCCCAACAGACCTACACTAATAAAAAGTATTTTTTCAAAATTTCAAGCTAGCATGCTTTCGACAGACGGACGGACGGACAGACTTACGGACATGGCTAGATCGATTTAAAATGTCATGACGATCAAGAATATATATAGACTTTATGGGGCCCTAGACTCATATTTCGAGGTGCTACAAACAGAATGACGAAATTAGTATACCTCCATCCTATGGTGGAGGGTTATACCCTTCAACTAAATTTATTTTGTCTAAATTTTTAGCATAATCGATGATAGTGGGTTCGCAAGATTCGGCCAGGCCGAACTTAGGACACTTTTACTTGTTTAAACTTTAATTTTGCTAATTATTGGTTGCCCAAAAAGTAATTGCGGATTTTTTAAAAGAAAGTAAATTCATTTTTAATAAAACTTAGAATGAACTTTAATCAAATATGATTTTTTACACTTTTTTTCTAAAGCAAGCTAAAAGTCACAGCTGATAACTGACAGAAGAAAGAATGCAATTACAGAGTCACAGGATGTGAAAAAATTTGTCAACGCCGACTATATGAAAAATTACTTTTTGGGCAACCCAATAGTTGTGTTATTTTGTTTTACACAAGTATTTAAGTTTTAAATTTTTTATATTTCAGAAACCCCCGTTTATGGAATTGAAACGTAAAGCGGCAAAGATCTGTTTATATAAACCATCATATTTTTAGCTGTTCTCCCGTTTGTTTGTCAGTACATTTAATCCAGTCCACATTTAATGTGTAATCTGTACGTATCGCTAAGTCAATATTGTGTTTCGCCAACATAATCTCTGCGCATTGAAAAACAAATATAATTATGGTTATGATACAAACCAAACATGGCCAGGACTCCCAGCGCGGAAAATAATTCTTAAATACACAAACACACTCGAAATAACACCCACCAGATACAAGTACAAATATAATGCGTAAAATTTAAAGCGAATTTAGGAAAGAAGAAATTGAGAAGAAGAGACTTCTATATTGAAGATTTAGTAGTATTGAAGATCAAAACTAATATTTGGGTTCCAAATCAAATCGGTTTACATCACTTATCAGACGCACAGTGGAATAAAAGGAAAAAAAATTAAAAAATTTACCGTACGGGTAGAGATTAGTCACGTGATTCATGTGTGTGATCCAAATCTAATCACGTGGTCGTGCGTAACCGTTATTGAGTAAAAACTCTTCGTGCGTGAGCATGAGTGAGAAAAATTATTCTAAGATACTAATCATGACTCACGAGACACTCACGACTCACGAGAAAATCATGACTAAAGTTTAAAACAAGTAAAAGCGTGCTAAGATCGGTCGGGCCGAATCTTATATACCCTCCACCATGAATCGCATTTGTCGAGTTCTTGCCACGGTATCTCTCTTTAGGCAAACATAGGATAAAAGAAAATAATTGCTATGTTATTGGAACAATATGAAGTAATGGCTCATTTCGGACCATAATTGAACAGAATATTGGAGACCATAGTAGAAGTCATTGTGTAAAATTTCAGCCAAATCATGCCGATTCATGCCATTTTCGACACGTATGTAAAGGAGCTGTTGTACAAAATTTTAGCCAAATCGGATAATAATTGCGCCCTCTGGTGGCTTAAGAAGTCAAGACCCCAGATCGGTTTATATGGCAGATATATCAGGTTATGGACCGACTTGGACTATTCTTAGCACAGTTGTTGACATTTAAAACAAAACATGTCATGCAAAATTTCAGCTAAATCGGATAATAATTAAGCCCTCTAGTGGCTCAAGACCCCAGATCGGTTTATATGGCAGCTTTATCAGGTTATGGACCGATTTCAACTATTCTTAGTACAGTTGTTGAAAGTCATAACAAAACACATCACGCTATATTTCAGCAAAATCGGATAGGAATTGCGTCCTCTAGAGGCTCAAGAAGTCAAGACCCCAGATCGGTTTATATGACAGCTATATCAGATTATGGACCAAGTTGAACAATTCTTAGCACAGTTGTTGGAAGTCATAACAAAACACCTCATGCAAAATTCCAGCCAAATCGGATAGGAATTGCGTCCTCTAGAGGCTCCAGAAGTCAAGATCCAAGATCGGTTTATATGACAGCTATACCAGATTATAAACCGATTTGAATCATATTCAACACAGTTGTTAAAAGTGATACCAAAACACTACGTGCAAAATTTCAGTCAAATCGGACGAGAATTGTGCACTCTAGAGGCTCAAGGAGTCAAAATCCAAGATCGGTTTATATGGCAGCTATATCAAAACATGGACCGATTTGGCCTTTTTACAATTCCAACCGACGGCTAATTTACTCCTTCGAAAGTTGGCGTGCTTTCGCCAGACAGACGAACGGACATGGCTAGATCGACTTAAAATGACATGACGATCAGGAATATATATAGACTTTATAGGGTCTCAGACTTATATTTCGAAGTGTTACAAACAGAATGACGAAATTAGTATACACCCATCCTATGGTGGAGGGAATAAAAATAGTGTGGATGACAGGATGCAACCCTGCTTCACTTCTTTCTCAATCCCGAAATGTCGCTCTTTTCCATTGATACGGACTGAAATTTCAGCATTCCTATACAGCTCCCTAATAAGTGTCACGAGTTTGTCAGGGATTCCCTTATTCAATAGCGTTCTCTACATTGAACTTCGCTAAACTGTGTCAAAGCATTGAGGTCGAAGTCGATGAATAAAAAGTTTGGGTGTGTATTAACTTATGCAGACTGTTCAATGATTATGCGCAGGGAGTTAATGTGGGCGGAATTAGAACATCCTGGCCGAAAAGATGCCTGTTCCTTCCTCAAATTGCTGTCAAGGGCAGGCGAAATAAGCTGCAGAAGAAGACTTGCCTTTACTTCACTTTATTTATTGCAGTTTTTCTTTGGGATTGTGACCATGATCCTCTTTTTCCTTTATGTGGGGACAGCGTTTATTTCCCTGGCCTCCCTGATTATTGGGGTGATCGCTTGAACTATGGGGTATGTCCCATACCGCAACAATTCAACAGGTATACTATCAGGGTCGGCTGATTTGCCGTTTTTGAGTGAGAGCAAAACGGCCTCAATTTCTTCGCAGGTGGATGGGGCCTTAGATACATCATTGCGTGGGTTTCGGCGCACAGTGGGATTAAGAAGTTCGGAGTTTACGTCCTCGGTTGCTGGTCCTTCGGAGCTGAAGAAACCGCTACATCGCTCTAATTGCTGTTTAGATGTTGTAAATTCCTATCCGTCCTTATCTTTTATTGTTGCCGCTCATTTGTTGTACTGACTCGTTGAGACCACACATGTTTCCAATGTAAACTGGATTGTTCGGCTTGCTCTGCCAGCATATTAAAACATTGGGTTGCCCAAAAAGTAATTGCGGATTTTTTAAAAGAAAGTAAATGAATTTTTAATAAAACTTAGAATGAACTTTAATCAAATATACTTTTTTTACACTTTTTTCTAAAGCAAGCTAAAAGTAACAGCTGATAACTGACAGAAGAAAGAATGCAATTACAGAGTCACAAGCTGTGAAAAAATTTGTCAACGCCGACTATATGAAAAATCCGCAATTACTTTTTGGGCAACCCATATATTCGCATATCTCTGCGAACTAGGCGTTTGACCAGAGAGGCGGACCACTCCTGGCTGCGGGTTTTCTTACATTTGAGTATGCCCGTAGCTGAGAGTTGCGTAGACGTTTCCGGTGTTTTATTTCCTCTATAATTTCGTTTCTTATCCATGGTTTTTGGGATCGTCGAGCAATGCCTATGTGCCTCCGTACATGCTGCTGTTATGTCGGCACAAAATTCCTATAATAAAAATATACACAAATATACTTGGGAATCACCAGATGGAAATACCCGTAATCAAATCGACCACGTACTTATCAGAAAACTCTTTCTGGATTCGCTGATGGATAATGGATAAGCTGCAAAATAACAGCTTATCCATTTATGTTGCCTTGTTTCGGGGTCTTTTAGGTTTAATAGGTCGAACTTTGTGCTTTTTGTTTGAGTACTTTTCACGTTGGCTGGGCGTAGACATAGAGTGGTCACTGTCGGTTCCTCGTCTAGTTTACACATCCTTCAGCGAACACAGAAAGAGTGTTCTGATAAATACGTGGTCGATTTGATTACGGGTATTTCCATCTGGTGATTCCCTAGTATATTTGTGTATATTTTTATTATGGGAATTTTGTGCCTCCAATAAAGTGCAGGTTTCTTGCGCTGAAATCAACCAATCTGTCGCCATAATCATTCCCGGTCCTTGCAATCCCATGATTGATTGCAGATCATTGTTGTTATTGCCCACCTTGGCATTAAAATCTCTCATAACAAGTTAAATGTATCCTTTTGGTAGAGTGAGTGTCACTGAGTCGAGTTGGGAATATAATTTGACGCTTTGTTTCGTCGTCATCGGGTTCGGTTGGCGCGTAGCATTGCACAATGGATATTTTGCGGAATTTTGAATTTAATCTTGCCGTCATGATGCGTTCAGATGTAATATTGTATAATAGAAGAGCTTGCTATGCTTTCGGCGACAGTTGAAGACCGGCTTCATTTATTCGGTGGATTTCATTGCCTGAACAAATGAAGTGGTAGCCACTTTGAAGATCCATAGTTCCGGATTTCGGCCATTGTACTTCACTTAAACCGAGGATGTCTAGGTTGTTTTGTTTGACACCTAGTTATGGACTTGGCAAAGTTCTGACGTTTCATGTTCCAATCATAAATCGTATTCTGAATTCATAGGTCATCATCGGGGCGTTGTCAGTTTTATTATTCTGTAATCGTAATTTTTTAGAAGGATGGCGGATTGGGCCATCGGGATTGGTGCCTAATGCTGGAGCTGCCAGCGACCCACCAGGCCGGGCTTTCTTGATGGTGAATATCCTGAAGATCTGCGAGCGCCACCGTTGGTCATTTTCTTTGCTTCATCCGCAGCCGACCCTGTTGCACGAATTCATCGTGATCCATTCGTATCCGTTCAAGAGGGACATCTACTGCTTGTGTTAACTTGTTGGTTCGCCCCGCATATCTTAATTCTGTGGTACCCTTCATATCTGATTAGCTTTCCCCAATCCACCCTTTGGGGGAAGTAGCATGGAACTCCGCATGGAAGTTCTGCTATGACTTCCCATAAAACACAACTTTCCTGATTGATGCTCTTGGCAACTTAAGGCTACAATCTTAAGGGATTGCACATCCTTAAGACTTTAATTTACACTCGGTGAGGTTTCCGTCAAAAAAAACGTCTAAAGGACTCAATTGGTGCAAGACTTGGTGGAGGGTTTACAAAATTCGACCTGGAAGAATTTCATTGCTTATTTAACAAGTCCCGAATAAGAAAAGGTAAATAAGGTTTTTTTTTTCAATTCCCTGCTTAATTTAACATCCATTTAGAGAAACTTATCAGCACAGTGCAAAACTAGGTGAGTTACCTTTAACATAACAGCTTATTTTCTCCATGGCCTATGGGAAGGGAGAGTAGAGGGTAAAGGGACAATTTAAAAGCCAACAAGGTATAGAACACCAGTCACCTGTCAATGGCTCTTTACAGTCAACAATTTCACTTTGGCCGTTTTGATCCGTCCGTATTCCCTACATATCCTGGGGTTTTGTTGTGCTCTCACAAAACAATGTACCTTCCCTGGAGTAACATAATATTAGCAAAATGTACCAGGAAGCACTCCACAGGAGCTAAGGCAAAAACTATTAAGAGGCAGGTGGTGGTGGATGGTTGCATTCATTTCTAGTTTGCCCCTTTTGGCTTATCAATTGATTTTGTTGCTGGCCCTTCAAAGTTGTACTGGCATCTCTTTTTTGCTGTTGTTGTTGTTGTTTGTGATCCTTCGTCCCGTCTATTACATTGAATACGTTTTATGGGTCATTTAGCAATTTTTCTCTATTAACTGTGCATTGTTAAAAATACCTATACTTTGTTGCTTGACCATGGTCAACAATGATGACTGTGGCTGTGACTTTAAATGGTTTGCAACAGCAGCAAATACCACACACAAACACACATGGCTTTTGGGTCCAGTGGGAAGTGGATAAAAAAAGTGTATGGCTGGTGGGGGGTAAAATGGAAATGCTCCTTTGCCTTGGCAAAATAAGTTCATTTCAATTTCAATTGATGAAGTCCACCGCCATGAAGATGACATTCATTCCCTGTGTATGGCTATGCGAAGAATGGAGCCAAACATCGAATTGAAGTCATGGATGTCATCTGGCTATAGCCATATGAAGTACCCGCTGCCGTTTGGCATTTCAAAGACTCGTGGTTGCTGCCTGTGAAGTTTATATGACAAAGTTGTGGTCTGCTCTGAACTCCAAGGGGTTTTGTTCCATAAAAATGTTGTAACGTTAGTCTATTTTTGTGTTGTTTTAAAATAGTTTTGTATTGAACATGGGATAACGAGTTTTAGTAACACCATGCAACAGGCAACGACACCCCAAACATTTGGCCCCAAACTTGATATCAAATTCGTTTTCTACTATCAAATATCTATTTATCGCCATAGTAGGGAATCATGACCGGTTTTAAGGGAGTTTAGAGGCGGATCCTGAAGTAATATCAGCATCGTGCTAGAGCATGATTTTGTTTGAGACCCATAATGTCAAGTATTTTGAAGGAGGCTATCAAAATATTCAGGGCTATGGGTCTCGTTCACATTCACACTAACTAAAATTTTTTTGTATTGGATATCTACATTCAAAATCATTTTCAAAGCTGCCACTTAGGATACCACTTTCTTTCTTTCTTTCTTAGGATACCACTTTCTTTCATTCGATACCCATTTTGTGACGTTGGACATTTATACCGTCTTGGGCGGTTTTTTGGATTGTGGAGGCACCTTGGACAAAATTTTGTAACAGATGTGTCCGCAGCTTCAAAATATCTTTCGTTTGA
The DNA here is from genome assembly GCF_963082655.1 of Stomoxys calcitrans. Taxonomy (NCBI): domain Eukaryota; kingdom Metazoa; phylum Arthropoda; class Insecta; order Diptera; family Muscidae; genus Stomoxys; species Stomoxys calcitrans. The sequence continues at coordinate 19,044,578 of NC_081554.1, read as the reverse complement.
TACCCATGTTGTCCCAATCGGTAAACATGTCCTGTTGAGGGGTTTTTGGGGGAAGGGGAGGCGCCTCAGACACTAAGGAATACATTTTTCTATCAGCATTGGACTTTACCTATAAATAGCTTTCATTTGATATCCATATTTTCCCAATCGGTAAATTAACCCTGCTATGGGGTTTTCGGTGGTAGGTAGGGACCTCAGTCAACAAAAAATATTTTTTTTGTCCCAGATTTGTTTTCTACTTTTAAATTCCTTTTATTTGGTACCCATATTACTCATAGCGGTTAAAGTATCCTGTTGGTTGGTGTTTTTGGTGGTGGGGGGCCCCCAACACTTGGGGTAACATTTTAATGCCAAGTTCGTACTCTACTCTTAAATACCTTTTAATTGATACCCATCTTGCCCAAAGCAGTGAAAATGTCATCTTTGGGCTTTTTTGAGGGGTGGGGGACCCCCGAAACTGAAGAGTGAAATTTGTATACCAAATTCGTACTCTACTCTTAAATACCTGTCATTTGATACCCATATTGTGCCAATCAGTGCACATGTCCGTTCGGGTGGGTTTTGGGATGGGGCGTCCCCCCTCCCGTTTATTTGACCCCCAAATTTTTTACCAATTTGGGGTTTTTGGGGTTCCATAGGTGTAAATTTCGCTTAATCGGTGCACGCATCTCCGAGATCTCGCGTTTTTGAAAATTGTGGTATGGGGGAGGGTCCGCTCCCCCTTTGGATGACAAACAAACAAACAAATAAACATACAAATAAACAAACAAATAAACAAGCAAAGCGCAACAATTTAATTTTTATATAATAGATGGTAGTAGTCTGGATAGTTCTTTTGTGGACTTATCATGTTATGAGCCAACGTGAGGATCGAGGTAAAAATTTAGGTTGAGCGCCAGTTAACATTTATGCCGTCTCTCCGTGACACCACAGCAGCGACAGACCACAGCTGCTGATAGTAATCGAATCCACATCTCTTTCAACTCCTTTGCCAATGTTTACCTCCTTATTAATGCGGTCAATATTTCGATTTGTTTGTACCTCTTCGTTCGGTCTAGGCTATAAAAAACCATTCTAACTTGGACTACTAAAAATAGAGCTCGTATGGAACGTAGGACACAATTTAATACCCATGGTACTCTTGTTCGAAACTTTGCGCTTTAATTTAACTTTTACATCACTCTGTAGTCCTGTGTAACTCGTTTTTTCTCATCTTTTGTCTAAACACCAGGGGGACACATATGTGTTTTGTTGAAAGTGGCAATGGTGATGGTAGTGGTTGTGTTGGTATGAGTATCGGTCATCGTATGTTGTTAAGGATTATTATTGAACAACTCTTTCATTTGGGTATTATTTTCACAATGTTCTTGGGGACATACTTAACAAAAGACCCTCTCTATGAACAAACTAAACCAGGGACAAAGGAATGTGGCATGGAAGTTTCTAACATGACAGCCACTACTAGTCTTTGTTTATGGCATTGCCATGGCAACGTTCGAGAGCACATGCAACATGAGAGTCTTTAAATTTTAAATTTTTTTTCATAAGCGGTAAAAGTTGGAGTTACCCCCATACTACAAAAGGCAATGCAGCCTAGGCAGAGGATAGCAACATTAAGTTTTGTCATCTAACCAAGCGTGATTATATTTGACTGTTATTTTGATAACTCCTTTTTTGTTGACTTTCTTTTGTTTTTTAAAGCTTTGCGTGAAATAGTGAAAAAAGTGTAAATGTTGCATGCAACATTATATCCTTGTCGCATAGTAGTTCATCATTATTCCTGAGTCAGGCATGCCAAACTTGACTGAAGAGGGAAGGTGTTTAGGATTCAAGGACTACTGCCAAAGATGAAAGGAAAAAGAGTGCCACCACACGATATATGAGTCTACAAGTCCATGCTAGTATGTTTTATTTTTGTATTTTCATGTTGTACAAAATATATTCCGTGTCCTTGTTATTGCTTCCATCTGTCAGGCTGACAAAGGCGCAGTCTATTATTTTTTGTCACTTGCTATTCTGTCTTAGTTTTATTTTTTGCTCACCATTTTGGGTAAGGATCATTCGAACCGACTACAAAGTACTCATGTGTCATATGTTTCATTTGGTCTATTGTTTCCGCATTGCAAAAAACCACCAACACAAGTACATTTATACAGACTCCCTAATGCAAACAACAATACAAGCAGTATAAGGGTTGCCATTCAAATAAAAAAAAAAAATAAAAATGAATTGAAATAAAATAAAAGTAAGGTTAATTCGTGATCACTTCCAAATTTTGATAAAAATCGGCCACAGAGTTAATTTCTACTCGAAAAGCTTAAAATAGCCATATCTCCTTAACTAAGCCTCGTAGAGCAAAAGTAAGGTTAATTCGTGATCACTTCAAAAAATTTAAAATTTTGATGAAAATCGGCCAAAAAGTCAATTTTACACTTAGTAAACTTAAAATGGCCATATCTCCCTAACTAAGCCTCGTAGAGCAAAAGTAAGGTTAATTCGTGATCACTTCCAAAAATAAAAAATTTTGATGAAAATCGGCCAAAAAGTCAATTTAGCACTTGGTAAACTTTAAATGGCCATATCTCCTTAACTAAGCCTCGTAAGGTTAATTCGTGATCAATTCCAAAATATTCAAAATTTTGATGAAAATCGGCCAAAAAGTCAATTTTACACTTGGTAAACTTAAAATGGCCATATCTCCTTAACTAAGCCTCGTAGAGCAAAAGTAAGGTTAATTCGTGATCACTTCCAAAAACTCAGAATTTTGATGAAAATCGGCCAAATAGTCAAATTTGCACTTGGTAAACTTAAAATGACCATATCTTCTAAACTAAGCCTCATAGAGTAAAAGTAAGGTTAATTCATGATCACTTCCAAAAATTCAAAATCGGCCAAAAAGTCAATTGCGCACTTGCTAAACTTAAAATGGCCATATCTCCTTAACTAAGCCTCGTAGAGCAAAAGTAAGGTTAATTCGTGATCACTTCCAAAAATTCAAAATTTTGATGAATATAGGTGAAAAAGTCAATTTTGCACTTGGTAAACTTCAAATGGCCATATCTCCTTAACTAAGCCTCGTAGAGCAAAAGTAAGGTTTATTCATGATCACTTCCAAAAATTCAGAATTTTTATGAAAATCGGTGAAAAAGTCAATTTTGCACTTGGTAAACTTATAATGGCCATATCTCCTTAACTAAGCCTCGTAGAGCAAAAGTAAGGTTAATTCGTGATCACTTCCAAAAATTCAGAATTTTTATGAAAATCGGTGAAAAAGTCAATTTTGCACTTGGTAAACTTAAAATGGCCATATCTCCTTAACTAAGCCTCGTAGAGCAAATGCAAGGTTAATTCGTGATCACTTCCAAATATTCAAAATTTTTATGAAAATCGGCCAAAAAGTCAATTTTGCACTTGGTAAACTTAAAATGGACATATCTCCTTAACTAAGCTCGTAGACCAAAAGTAAGGTTAATTCGTGATCACTTCCAAATATTCAAAATTTTGATGAAAATCGGCCAAAAAGTCAATTTTGCACTTGGTGATCTTAAAATGGCCATATCTCCTTAACTAAGCCTCGTAGAGCAAATGCAAGGTTAATTCGTGATCACTTCCAAAAATTCAGAATTTTTATGAAAATCGGTGAAAAAGTCAATTTTGCACTTGGTAAACTTAAAATGGCCATATCTTCTAAACTAAGCCTCGTAGAGCAAAAGTAAGGTTAATCCGTTATCTTTTCCAAAAATTCAAAATTTTGATAAAAATCGGCCAAAAAGTCAATTTTGCACTTGGTAAACTTAAAATGGCCATATCTCCTTAACTAAGCCTCGAAGAGCAAAAGTAAGGTTAATTCGTGATCACTTCCAAATATTAAAAATTTTTATGAAAATCGGCCAAAAAGTCAATTTTGCACTTGGTAAACTTAAAATTAAAATATCTCCTTAACTAAGCCTCGTAGAGCAAAAGTAAGGTTAATTCGTGATCACTTCCAAAAACTCAAAATTTTGATGAAAATCGGTGAAAAAATCAATTTTGCACTTGGTAAACTTAAAATGGCCATATCTCCTTAACTAAGCCTCGTAGAGCAAAAGTAAGGTTTATTCGTGATCATTTCCAAAAATTCAGAATTTTGATGAAAATCGGCCAAAAAGTCAATTTTGCACTTGGTAAACTTTAAATGGCCATATCTCCTTAACTAAGCCTCGTAGAGCAAAATTAGGTTAATTCGTGATCACTTCCAAATATTCAAAATTTTTATGAAAATCGGCCAAAAAGTCAATTTTGCACTTGGTAAACTTTAAATGGCCATATCTCCTTAACTAAGCCTCGTAGAGCAAAAGTAAGGTTAATTCGTGATCACTTCCAAAAATTCAGATTTTTGATGAAAATCGGCCAAAAAGTCAATTTTGCACTTGGTAAACTTAAAATGGCCATATCTCCTTAACTAAGCCTCGTAGAGGAAAAATAAGGTTAATTCGTGATCACTTCCAAAAATTCAGAATTTTGATGAAAATCGGCCAAAAAGTCAATTTTGCACTTGGTAAACTTAAAATGGCCATATCTCCTTAACTAAGCCTCGTAGAGGAAAAATAAGGTTAATTCGTGATCACTTCCAAAAATTCAGAATTTTGATGAAAATCGGCCAAAAAGTCAATTTTGCACTTGGTAAACTTAAAATGGCCATATCTCCTTAACTAAGCCTCGTAGAGCAAAAGTAAGGTTAATTCGTGATCACTTCCAAAAATTCTAAATTTTGATGAAA